>NC_056739.1:1129639361-1129669361 GCF_019279795.1 Protopterus annectens
GGCAGGCACAGTTCTCGTGTACGTGGCTGGATGCTGTGAACTGCACACCCTGCCAGGTATGGTCTGCAGTTGTGCAACAAGCACCTGTATAGGGCAGCCACATGGCAGAACTGTGTGCATGCATACTCACACACAATACAAACACACCTATGGCAACCCCATACCTACACACACCACATCACCACAGCCATATCAGTAATTAAAACCCTTCACTCACATACATGGTGTCAAACGTATGGCCCAGCCTAGGTGTCTGGCAAACCAACAACACACCCTCTGCATATGATGATACCTATGCCACATCGCTGTCATCCATAACATCGATGCCGGGACAGTCTAATATGGTTCTGATGCACACGGTGACTTTACTACAGTGTACCAATGTACTGCTGTGTAACATGTTGTCAGCAGTAACATTTATTGCTTACATGTCAGGAAGTGTAGCTGTCCAACCATGATGCATTATAGCTGTTATTAACTTGTAAACTATAACAGTTTGTAGCTGTTATTAACACTGAGTGATTGTGGTTTCCATAATGTTATCCGTTTGTGTTTTAGGTGTCCATGTGTCAGCAGGAGGATGGTCTGCTGTCATATCTCACAAAGGGTATGTCACTGTGGTGACACCTTGGCTGTGCCATATCCTGGGTACAGGTGAATACATGCCACAGGTCTGTATAACAGTTACTGCCTGTGCCACACGGCTGATAGGTCTGGGGGTGATGTATATAGGTGAGTGCATGGTGGCTGCTGCTAGCAGAGTTTCTACAGTGGACAATGGTAGTCGTATTGGTTGATACACACCACATGTTTGTGTATAACACAAACAGAGGCTTTGGTGTTGATGCACTACACAGAGTGTATACATGGATGTATGTGCCTGTGCAAGGAACCCATTGTAACCTACGTAATTCCACCCAGCTGGACTAAGCAGAACAACACATTGTGGAATAAGCAGTCCGCTAGTTTAATGTCACTGACGATGGAACCGGCAGGGTATATGTCTCCTTCCCCAATGTAGTGCAATCTTCAACTTGGTAAACATATGTGTGCTGGTGTGGGTGGCACACCCTTACCCTTTGGAGGGTGAAAGGTGCTGTAGAACCACAGATAGTGTGATAGACAACTACCTAACCTGTTAACATGACTCTACAGTATTACGGCCAGCTACGCAGGGGGATACACTCAACAGTAACTGCAATGATGTTGGCTGTGTCCACAACAGCCACACCCAGCTATATATACCAACCCTAGTATTGCTGCACACCTATACAGTGGGGGAGAGGCCATTTACACATCTAACACTAGTTGTGATGGAATGTATGTCCACAGGATGATACCTGTGAAATGGTTCCATATGCCATGCAGTTCTTGGACAGATGACCCCCTGGGACATGTATATTCTGCAACCTGAAGTAGTTCCCTTCACATACGCACACACTCTTATTTGGCAACACTGGGAGTAGACTCCTACCTAGATATGTAGTGCTACTGATGTGTGTGGCTTTAATTGCACACACCACACAGCTTTTAGGATGAGGTGTGTTCCAGGTTACATGTTACATGCAGAATATCCCCAGGTATGTACATTATTGTAATGGAGGATGTAATGGTTGTTTATGGACAATACATAGTGTGGCATACCGTCATATACACATTGACAACACATAACAGTCAGACACACATCTGAGAGACCTGGGCCTGTCAGTGCTAACTACCTTGCCAGTCTGTCCATTGTGTTACAGGTAGGTTGCACACAGTACATAACTGGGATGGATAGCGTTATCGGTTACCTGTATGGTTGATGGTGACAGTGGTCACCATACAGTGGTACATGGGACATGTACCGGGGGTACCATGGTGTAATGACAGTATACCCAGCAGCCACACCGCACTGTGGACATTGTATGCACTGGAACCCATGATGACACTCTGACATACCCACCATCACACATTGACCAGGACTGCAATACAACCCCTTGTCCATCCCAAGAGTGCTACTACAGGAATATGCATCTAATGCACATGCCACAGGCATAGTAGAGTGATGCATTGTCATGCCTCCCCTACAGGCAGCAACATCACTATCCCTAATACTGTGTGGCAATGCGTATTGTAGTAGGAGTATGCAACCTTGGAATGCTGTACCCTACATTTATACACACATGTACACATACACACACTTGCCAGAACTCAGTGGGTATCCCACACTTATCAACCCATTTGTACAACAGTGTTGTGCTGGTACAACAAGGCCCAGGTAGCTCTTAGGAAGAAGAGCGTAACAAGGTACATGCAATGTCCAGTACAGCAGCAGCTACATCTAACTATGGGATTCCTATTAGATGACCGAAGAAGCATTCAATTGAATGCGTCTTGGTCGAACTTAAAAACAACGAAAAGCCAAAATAGCGAAGCAGCTTTTAAGCAAATTCTTTCCCAAGGGAAAGAATTTACTTGGCCACGTCCGTTACTTTGCCGTTTTTGGCACTGTAGTGTAATCTTGGAGTTGGTATATTTAAGTAGGGGGTGTAGGGGGCACAGCCCCCGACATCAGGGGGTGTGGGGGTCAAAGCCCCCCACTTTATGTATTCTTTCATTTCTTTTTATTTTTTTTTTTGGAACAGCGATTTTTTTTCCCTTGGAAAAAATCACTGTTCTGAGCTTTTGAGATTGTAAGCTTTCACTTACATAGGGTCAGTTATTCATCATTCGCATTTTTAAGCATTTGATGATATAATATAGACCCTAACTATGGCAATGGGTGGTGAGGTGGGTGTGAAGGGCCTCAGGGTATTCCCAACTACAGGTCTACAAACACACAGACACTGATATTCTCAGTAATGCACACGTACACATTTGTCAGTACTGGGGAGCATCGGTGCAGTTGTTCATAGATGTGTACCAGGCTATTGTCCGTGGAGAGATGGGAAGTGTGTACAGTGGTATCATGCCACCTGCCATGTGCCAGACATCACTGGGGTGATCCTCAGGGTGAGAGTGACATGCATCAGCCATCCTCTGGGTGCCTCTTGCAGAGGGCCGGTGAGGTGTTCCAGTTGACATGTATGCAGCATGTATTACATAACATGGTTAGTGTCTGACTTGGAGACCTGTACCTAAGCATGTTCTGTTGACTGTGGTAGTGTAGTTCAGGTATCCATGGCATGTGGTGCGTACAGGGTGTGGAATCCTATCTGTGGCATTTATAACACAGCTGGGCAGACATGTCAGTGTCAGTCAAGCATAGATTGCCTGTAAGTATCCAAAATAGATACCTGACATCTGCACATCTGTACAGAGGACTGACAGACATCAGCTAGCCAACTAGCTATGCATTAGGATGAATGTTTTGACATATAGACGTCTGACATCGATAGGTCTGCCATTACTACATGACGGCAGCCCTTACTGACATATGCTATACACACAGTAGTCTACAATTATTTTCCACATGTCAGATCATTATCCAGTAGGAAATATTTTATGAGACACAGCTCACACACCAGGAACATGACAGTGAGGACTCAGAGTCCATCTTTGCATGCAGGGGTCGTTGTTTCTAGTACAGCAATTAGCATTCTACTCTTACTTGAGAATGTACTGTCAACAGTAGTAACACAATGATACACTACATGCCAGTGTGACTGCATATAACCTGGGATACTACTCATGTATGTAACACATTCACATGGACAAGAGTGCTGTAAAAGCCATATATATACTCAAATGTCCCAGACAGTAGACTCACCCTCCTTGTTACTGTAATGACAGCACATAGACGCATGTTATGTACATGGCATTACATACACTTATTACAGAGGTCATTACCCTATGTTATCAGAATGGAATGTGAGCACTGGTTACCAGGACTGAGCCATGCTTAGCAGGTGTCAGCATTGTTGCAATATACCAGCTAAGCACATTTCTGCACTGGTAAGCGAAGCCCACACAGTGTACATGCCGATACATTTATCCATACAATAGCACCGTTTAGATTTGAGCAAACCCATGCAAAAGCACATAAAGCTGCACAAAAACACCTTAACCACTCTGTATCTAACAGCCTTGTTCTGCCGTGCAACAAAATAAACAGCCCTTGAACCCAGGACACTGAACACTATAGTCACAGCAGTTAACCACTATGCCATAACAGCTGTAAAGACAGTTGTTGTTTATCCGTCAGTACACATATTGAATAGTATTGAACAATTGCTGAATTCTACAATTGTGTAGAACTTGTTAGTGATATTACCGTTTCATCACATGTGTTGTTATATCTAAATATACACATATCAGATACATACGCTGTGATACATCTGGGAAGGTATACACAACAGTAATGTTTGCACATGACAAGGATATGTATATATATATATATATATATATATATATACAGATATATATATATATATATATATATATATATATATACATATATATATATATATATATATATATATATATATATATATATATAATATATATATACATATGTAGAAATATGTGTACATGTACATACATATATATATATTCATATATATGTATGTATATACATGTATGTATATACATCTGTATATTGCATCATATATATGGCCATGTTGCTGTGATAACCTCATACATTTACTGTTGTAACAGGGTTTGTTGTGACATATTTCCTATGAGGGATATGAATTCATTAACTCTCATGGCTGTCACCATGTACTGACTGCAATCCTCAGACTATGCTTCTGCAGTTCTAAGATAGGTAATCTGTGAGTAACACAAGACAAATAAGACTCCAAACACTGGCCAGTCTGCAGATAACCCTACAGGTGGGAGTTTCCTCAAACACATAATACTGTCATGACAGGTATTAAATCATGTAGACCAGCCATATCCACACAAACCCTGCCAAACCAACATTACTACAAATGCAGAAGAGCAAAACTTACATTCTGAAGTCATGCATGGAACATCCTCCTCCTGTTTGTTGGCCTGTCTCCACAGTGTATGTTATTAGAAGTATATCCCACTACTATCTGTGATGCTGTTTGCCAAACACCGACATAAAGCTCTGCTCACAGGGAATGAAAAGGGCCAACACCCACATGATGTTCCTAGTTATAGGAGTTTGTTTCCATGCAATTGGCTATGGGAATGTTACCACGGCTGTTTCACATGCAATCAGCTAGTGAGGGACTGCTATTCATGCACAGGCTATCAGCTGATCATGAGCATCACTTACAAAACACAAGCTGCTGCCTAAGCAAAGCAGGTATACTTCTCCACATCCACCAGAGAGGGAGTGAGAGAGACAGACAGAGACAAAGTAAGACAGGGAGGGGGTAGGAGAATAAAAGCTAAGCATGTTTGTGTCACACACTTATCAGTACAAGGTTTCACACCCCTGCCTGACTATGAAATTGCTATTACATGTCTATGCAGTTATTGCATGTGCCATAGAGCTTACATGTTGGGGAACTGTCCAAAGGTACATTTGACGGTGAGTGACATCAGCAACAGTGATAAAGGATGGATAAGGTAGGTGTAGTACATGTGCCTGTCCACAAGAACAGGTGTCAAGGTTGCCACAGCCACACTCTCTCAGGGACTCACACACATTATCACAGTTGGGAGGGTCAGGATTAGACTTCCTAACTAGCTAGTTTGCCTCAATACAGTAGCATGCAGGTATCAGATGCACCACAGAGGTTATCAGGCTGATATATGGGCAAAGGGTATGTCAAGGTGTCTGACATCAGAAGGCATACTTCAGTAGGCCAATGGGAGGTGTAGTGAGTGTGCATGGTGTCCAAATCATTATATTCCACACTCACACACACACACACACACACACACACACACACACACACACACACACACACACACACACACACACACACACACACACACACACACACACACACACACAGGTTTGCCAGTACTGACATGCATGGGTGCATTGCTTCACAGGTGTGTAGTGGTTGACTGTGCCAGAATGCCGTACAAGACTAGGAAAAGTGTATACCTTTATCAGGCCACATGACAATGGTCAGAAATTTGGCTCAGGGGTGTACTGTCTGGATTGGTCCACACAGGTGGGTATTGTATTGACCAACCATTCATCTGGGTTACTGTTGTGGGTGACCAGTGCTGTACAATGCTTGCCATGTATGTGTTCTATTTTCCAAAACATGGATGGTGTCTGGGATGTGCACACATCCTACATGCATGTTCTGTGACATGTGTAAGTGTACCTGGGGTGTCTGGGGCATGTTGGCTAGACAGATTATCATCAGATGTGCAATTCCTGACCTCATGTGGTGAGAACTGGCAATGGACACCAGGTTGACCCTGCACCTACATTGACAGCATGATACATGTATTCACTGGTGTCAGTGGCATCTGTCCATACAGGGCATGTGTATAAGGCATGGTATGTCCATTGTGGGTTACATTTGCTGGCTCTACAGTTGTTGCTGGTGTCCAGGGGGGGTGCATAGCAAAGGAGCACTGTATGCAATGATTTGCCTACTGTAGGGATAGGACAGGGTGCCATGTCCTCTGTAGTCCACTGCAAGCACACCATGATTACTATCTGTGGGAAATATGCAGGGAACTATCAGCATAGTGGTTGTTGCCTAGCCAAGTGTGTTTGTGTATGAGACATGGGTGGAGAGTGCTCAGTGGGTAATACAAGTGTTGCCTGTATTGTTCCCCAAGCCATGATGTCACATGTAGTGGCATGGTATGTCTACCCCAGCTTCTCTGCTGTTTGACATCTGTTATCCTTGTAAGGTGGACATCATGATATATAATAGGCCCACCATATAAGAAATTTGCAAAACCCACTCCACAATGAGTCCTGTTATTACACACTCACAGCTTCCTCCACACAGGATAGTTATGACAAACACACACACACACACACACACACACACACACACACACATGCACACACACAAAGTCTCGCAGTAGCCATGTCTGGGATTAGAACTCCTACCTAACTAGTACATCACACTACAACATTATGCAGTTATAGCATGTGTCATGGAGCTTACTGGGCTAATTTTACCCCAAAGGTGTATTTCAAAGTGAATGACATCAGCAGGCTTGCCAGAGTAGGGCAATGGAAGTTGTTGTGACTGTGAATGGCCTCAAAAGCATTGATCTTTACATAGACAAACAAACACACACACACAAAGCTTTACACTTGCCATGTCTGGGATTAAAACTCCTACCTAAGTAGTATATCACACTACAGCAGTACACAATTTTAGCACACACCACAGAGCTTAGTGGGCTACTCCTTCTCCAAAGGTGTATTTCAAAGTGAATGACATCAGCAGGCTTGCCAAGGTTGGGCAATGGAAGGTGTAGGTCATAGGTTCATAGGTTGGTACTAGGCTATCGGCCCTAGGGCATATACATGCCTAGCCATTACAATTCCCTGGCTATGTCTTCCCACAATATTTACTTCCCTGGACCCCTGTCTAGCAGGCCAACTGACATGATCGTCGGGGTCAATTGCCTATTTCCCATCCAATCATCAAGGTTCCTTTTGAAGTGGGCCAAAGACGCACTCTGCTTGACATGTATGGACAGTCTATTCCAGAGTCTGGGGAGTCCCTGGATCAGGAACGCATCCCTCCAGCATGTATTGTTCATTGTGATGACAAAGCATGTATTGTTCATTGTGATGACAAGATTTGGTTCCCTGGAGTGTGTGGCTGTGAGGGATTTGGATTTATTTAAGTGTAGCATGTTCAACAGCCCTGGGTTTGACATGGCATTGTATGTTAAGCAGAGATCGCCTCTGAGTACACGATATATGACAGAGTATAGCTGGATGATTTTCAGATGGTCAGCGTAGGGCATCTGGTTTATGCCTGTGATTCTTTTAGGGAGGTATGTCTGCAACCTTTCTAGTTGTTTCAGATGTCTTGTGAGGTACATACCTAATGGGCCATTGTAGTCTGTACTGGGTCTACTGAGAAATAACTACAGTGGGACAATGGCCTCCTTTTTCCTGTAAAGCTCTTAGTGATGAGGTGTGCCACATAGGTGGATTTCCTGACTGTTGTGGCGATGTGGTTATCAAAGGTGAGACCACTGTCCACCTGTGTCCCTAAGTCTCTTATCACAATTTACTTCACAGGTACATGTCCCTTCCCAAAGGGAATAACTATATATTTTCTTGGCCTTGAGCTTGAGGCCATGGCTCAGGCACCAAGCATCTCTTTCTGTAAGGCCCTTCTGTACAATATCCACATCATGTAGGGATTCAATATTGGCTCCCAGTGTGCAGTCATCTGTGACCTTTGTTAGCCAGAGTCCCTTAGTGTTGGCCTGTACTTCAGAGCAGTAGATGCCAAACAAGAGCTGTCCCAGGATTGAACCCTGAGGTACTCCAACTGTCACTTGTCTGGGGCTGTAGTTGATGTCACCTACTTTTACAGTGTGGGTTCTGTCAGTACAGCAGTTAGCAGCCCATTGGGTGATGTATGGATTAATGGGCAGCTTGGTACATTTATCTATGATTCCAGACTGGGGGATGGTGTCAAAGACCTTGGCGAGGTCTGGATAGGCTGTGTGAACCACCTTACCTTAGTCAACAGCTCTGACTGATTCAAACATGTCAGTCAGGTTCAGGAGACATGATCTGCCCTTCACAAACCCAAACCTGGGTGGGGTCCAGTGTTTGCAGGTTGCCAATGTCTTTGTTTATAAGTTCCATGATGATACATTCAATGCCCTTGCAGATCAGGCACGTCATATTGCTGGGGATGTAGTTCCCAGGATCCAAGGTAGATCCCCTTTGTGGACTGGGTTAACTGTAGCTTTTCGCCACACAGTGGGCATGAAGCCTGAGGTGTGGCTATGATTAGACATGGCACACAGGTGAGGTGCCAGTTAATTTTGTAGTTCATGTAGTACACAGCCCGGGATGTTGACTGGTCCCATATATGCTGTGTTCTTAGCTCTGGAGAGTGTAGTTTTACCTGTGTGGCCATTATTACCATAATCTGGCAATCTTTCAATGTTGAGATGGGTCCTTTCAGGGATGGAAGGCAGGTACAGTTGGCACTGAATCGATCTGCCAGGATATTGGCAATTTCCTTGGGAGCAGTATATTTAATACCATCCTGTTGTAGCTCAGAGCAGATTTGAGCATTGCCATTTAGATTCCTGACATAGCTATGGAATGGCTTGTGGTTGTCTTTGGCATCTTTGGCTATGTTATATTCATAACTAGCTTTGGAGGATGTTATGAGGGATCTCAGCTTCTTACTGAGGCTGGTAAGGGAGTATTTTGCATCCTGGAAATTCCCTCATTTTTGCAACAGTTTCTTCCTTTTGTTGTACAGTATGTTTATGGCAGGGGCCACCACATTGGTGTCCATTTCTTGGTGGGGAGTGTCTTGGTTCTATATTGGATAGCACAATTCATGTATGAGTGGATGTGCTCATACAGTGCTTTCGTGTAGGATTCAGCAGTCATCCTTTCAGTTCCCATCTGCAGGGGTGTCATGACATTAGTCATGTCTGATGTGTAGCATGAGGTTGGCTTTGGAGATGTGTGTTATGGAGGTTTCCTTACTAGGGTGTGGGGGAGGGATGTGGATGTTAAGAGTGATTAGCTTATGGGCAGATCTGACTACCAATGGGGTGACCATAGGTGTGGAGCATTGATTTCCCATGTTGGTAATGACCAGGTCTAGGATATTTGAGCCCCTGGTGGGACTATGGATTACTTGATCCAGGGCATTGGGAATTATGACTTCCAAGAACCACTGGGCACACATGTTGGTACACAAGTAGTTTTCTCAGTTAATGGCTGGGTAGTGTAAGTCACCTAGTATTAGGGTGTTTGATTGTATCATAATATTTCCCAGTATGTTTCTAAAGGTGTAGTGGGAATCTTGGGGCATGGTGGGGGATCTGTAGCAAGCTATACAATTTGGATTGCGGGTCTTACCTAGTGTTAGTTGCACCGGAGGTATTTCAGATGCATTCTGTTGGGTAAGTTGCCTGGTGGTGTGAATATCCTTGGTGAATATGGGCACTCCTCCACCTTTAGTGTTTTGGACCTGGTTTGGTGGCCAACAGGTGTGGTGAGAGCTGTACCTGGTATTGCAGGGGTGCTCTCTGGACCTTTGGATCAGGTATCTGTTACTGCACAGATATTGATGTTCTCCATTTTTAGGAGTGCCTAGTGAATGTGAATGGCCACAAAAACATGGATCCCTACACACACACACACACACACAGAGTTTCACAGTTGCCATGTCTGGGATTAGAACTCCTACCTAATTTGTATATCACACTACAGCATTACGCAGTTACAGGGTGTGCCATGAAGCTTACAGGGCTACTCCTTCCCCAAAGGTGTATTTCATAGTGAATGACATTAGCAGGCTTGCCAAAGTAGGGCAATGGAAATTGTAGTGACTGTGAATGGCCTCAAAGGCATTGATCCCTACACACACACACACACACACACACACACACACACACACACACACACACACACACACACACACACACACAAGACTAGTTCATCACACTACAGCATTATGCAGTTATAGAACATGCCACAAAGCTTACTGGGTTATTCCTTCCCCAAAGGTGTATTTCAAAGTGAATGACATCAGCAGGCTTGCCAAAGTAGGGCAATGGAAGTTGTAGTGACTGTGAATGGCCTCAAAAGCATTGATCCCCACACAGACAAACACACACACACACACACACACACACACACACACACACAGCTTTACACTTGCCATGTCTGAGATTAGAACTCCTACCTAATTAGTACATCACACTACAGCATTAGACAGTTATAGCAAAGACCACAGAGCTTATAGGGCTACTCTTTCCCCAAAGGTGTATTTCAAAGCGATTGACATCAGCAGGCTTGCCAAAGTAGGGCAATGGGGAGTGTAGTGACTGTGAATGGCCACAAAAGCACTGATCCCTAAACACACACACACACACACACACACACACACACACACACACACACACACACACACACACACACACACACACACACACACACACACACAGTTGACATGTCTGGGATTAGAACTCCTATCTAACTAGTACATCACACTATAGCATTATGCAGTTATAGCATTCGCCATGGAGCTTATAGGGCTGTTCCTTCACCAAAGGTGTATTTCAAGGTGAAGACATCAGCAGGCTTGCTGTAGTAGGCCAATGGAGAGTGCAGCTTGTGTGCATGGGCCATAACCCATTCATCTGGAAGCAGACACACAACACTCAGGCAAACACAGGTTTATATTTCCCAGGTATGTGTATACAACTGCTAGATGAATACTGACTTGTACATTCATGTTACACAATTATCACAAATACCACAAATATTATAGTGCTGAGGGATACCAGAGGCAAATGTCTACAGTGATTGACCTTTGCACATCATGTGGCTTTAGCCAATTGGATGTGTGTTGGGTGGAACAGGCCTCATGATGGGAGGCTCTTTGTCACTGTCTGTCACTCTCTTCCACACATCTATGTATGTGTAATTTTGGCCTATTATAGTGTGTTGTCCATGGATACATGTGTGTGTATTCCTATCCAATGTGTGTGCAAAGCATGACTGGTGTGCAGTGAGGAGTGTGTGCACAAACATCTGTGACTGTCAGATATGTATAGTCCACTGTTGTTGCCAGACATAGGCTTCATAGCTGTAAGTGTGGGAGCATGCCCAGTATGACCTTCTGTATTGAATGTGTGAATCCATTCCAGAAAGGTTGCACTCCAGTGCAGGCTTTTGTGTTCTACACCTACAGCTAGCAACCTGTTTCTGCGGGATATCTGTAGATTGGTTGACAATATGGGGTCAAAATGGGCAAAGGATAGTGGGTTACTGTAGGTAATTGTGTCTGTGCTGCTTCTACAACATGGTCTTGTTGTTAGCAGAGATATTCAGACATATGTACTGTTTTTCACTGTGATGTTTTATGTCATCAACTACTGTCAGGTATGCATATTTGCTTGTAGTTATTTCCTAGGGAACACAGGGTGAATGCAGCTGTGTCAAGTATTGTGGTCTGCAGCCTACATATTCTTGCATAATCATACCATTCTGGACGGGAAACTTCCGACACTTGCTGATGGGTATGTGTAAATAGTTCAGCACCTTGGTACAGTGGTGGCTGAGGATCCCACGCTTGTACATCCATTGACGTGACAGTATAGCCATATCCTGCTGTGGCCATGCCTCACAGCTGTACAGATTCACACAGGTTACCCAGATGCAGGGGTCATATTTCTGGACATTACCCCTTCACATTGTGGTTTACGAGCAGGTTTGTAGCCACCCATTCCTGTGTTTGCAGGCAGGGATAGTATGTGCACACAGCTGAGTTTCAGACTTCACACACTCCATGCTGTCCATGCTCCTCCCCCCCTCTATTATTCTATCCTCTTCCAAACATTATGCAAACATTGCCTGATAAGTTCCCTATAGTTATCACTTAACCCCAGCAGTAATTTGGTGTTGGTCCACAGATCATGCAGTAGGACATGGTGGACATGTTACTGGGATTTGTTGCCATGGCCTTGCATTTGGGTTCTGTGGACTGTGTTATCTCATTTGGGAGTCCATAACATAACATACATTGGCAGTACGGGTGAGACACAAGCCTTTTGCAGAGGACTGTAAGGGATTTGGTAGTGATGCAGGCCAGCTGTAGCAGGCCATTGCATTATGTCACTTCTACAGTCCCAGACTGCATGACACTATATTCCCCTGGGGTGACAGGGTAGGTGTGCAAGGTGTTAATGCCAATAATTTATGTCATTATTGATCCAGTGGTGTGGATGCTGGCAGGGTGCTGCTTACAGCTAGGGACACACCTGCATAGGAGACCTCTTCTGCATGCTGCATTCTGTGGCTATTGCCATACAGAGGTGGGGGTCATATTGTACTCATTCCCAACAGCAGGGATAAGACCTGTAAGGTAGCTGTGTGTGATAGTGGAGTGAGCTGGGTGCATGTGTGCTACGGACGCTACTTGCATCTGACTCACAGATATACATGGGGCATTCCACTTATGCTGGCTTGTGCAGGGACATCAGCAGTTTCTCAATACTTCATACATGTGACTGTTGTGGTCTGCCAGTGTTTGGCCAGATGACATTGCTGTTCCATACTACAAACCCAACTAATGTGCTGCTAACCTGTATGTACAATTCCAAGGGTGGGTCCATTTGACAGTAACATATTATACACTGTCTGTCTGGGGTACTTCCACCTGTGTACTGTTTGTATGTCTGAGCCCACATTCATGCCATGTCCATCTTTCAGATGGTGACAGATATTACATCCATTTCCCATGGCTTACTGTTGGAATGTGTTTTGCTGGGATGCATTGTGTTTGGCACTGGAATTGTGTGAACTTGGCCCTGGCATCAGCAGTACTGGCCAATGGCCACCAGGACAAACCTCACCATGCCTACATGCTGACCACTCTCACACAATATACAACCCACACCAACCTAACACACTCAACCCTGCATATGAGTGGTCATTTAATGTAGTATTTGTAATGCTTGAGTCTTTACTTTTCTTAACGTTCCCACATATTTACTACATCCAAGGTCCCTGCATTAAGTTAGAGAAATTTACTTCCCTGCAGTGTCCACCTAAGGTCATTGTTTCAGGTCTATGATTAAAAACATTGGGAGTGCTGTAACAATTGTAAATGTTTTGGAAGATAGCATTCATACAGCAATAACTGTATATGCTTATTTAACCATGCTATTCTTTTACAATACTTATGTTCATTAATCACATATAGGCTTACATATATAGTTACTATCTGCATTATTTATTTTTATATATATATATATATATATATATATATATATATATATATATATATATATGAGCTGTTAATAAAAAGCGTGAACTACATTATTAATGTAAGCTATAGTTATAGTTATTGCTCTATAGTGTTAGCGCTAATGATAACTTTACAGCTATAATTGTTACCTAACTGGATATATACCTTGTAGCTTCCTATAGTCTTGTTCCTAGCCTAGATAGAATAATAAGATTTGACCAGAATTTTGCTGACTTACTTTTGATAAGGACTTGCTATAATACTGATGAGAAGACTTGTAAGGAGTGATGCATCTTTCTAGACAACTTGAGAACTTGATAGCCTGAACTACATTTTTGTACAGTTCTACGTTATTATATGCATGTAATATTCTGTTTAATTACAATGCCTTTGATACTAAACTAAATATCTTGTTTCTACTATTTTTCTCTCTCTTTTTTCCTCCTAAAACAATACCAGCTCTTCAATCTGAGTACACTGCTCTAGGACACAGAAACTAACAACCTGAAGAACAAGGACCCTGTCCAAAATCTCTTCAGTCTCCACAGTTGAGCAACCTATCCCTGTACTTTCTCAGTAAAGGGAGCATGAAATTATGTGTCTAAACTATCACGGCCAGTATAGCCTATAACTTATTATTAGATCTAGGTGGTTATAAAGTGCTATCCAGGAAAACCAGCAGCTTTACTCCCTCCCCACTCTGTAACCAGTCTAATCTACTTTTTCCACCATTTAAAGACACTCGGAACCACTACTCCTTTTCTTGCATTAGTAACCTAAACTCCATCCTTTTTACCCTGCTTACAATAAATTAATTTGGACCACCAGGTGGCAGATTTGTCCCTTCCAGGCCTTGAAGCCTTCTCCTGACCTGTACTAGACCTTTGCTATATACTGTTTATCCACAGACTTGCTATTAAACTGTAGCCCATAACATCTATTTATTTTTATGGTTAACTCTCACACACCCTCCAAACAGCTCTATTATCTACTCTTTTAACTTTATTCCAGTATTTAGGGTTACCTACCTACTGTAATCCCTGCCTCAACTGATTGTTCTTTTCAGCTCCTTACCTCTCTTGTCTCTACCCGCTCTGTTCACCCTGCAGACTCACTCCACTCCCCTACCCTATCCCCAATTCCCACCCACCCCATACTGCTCCTAAGCTTATATATCCTCACCACACACTTTTCCTCTACAATCCAACCACAATAGTCATCTTGTTAACATTATAGATACACCTCTGTCTAATCACCCCTAGTATAACTCCTCCCCTTTAAAGAACACCAGTAAGCTTATTAGTCACTATGCAAACACAAACTTTCCAAACCCAACTAAGCCTTCTAATCATTGTCTTTCTCCTACTTTCTCTAACAGCAACCTACCTGCTAACCTCATATGAACAGTCAAAATATTTACAGCTGAGCTTCCCTAATGCACAAACAAGTACTATACCTCTACTTAACTCCCAAGAACACATAAATATAACATCTTTACCTAGCTATTTACCTGCTAAACATCACAGACTGACCCATATCAAATACAACTATCTAAAATGCTAAAAAACCTCTTCACCATTACTTTAACCTCCACAGTCTCTTAAACAAACTATTACACCTCTCCTTACTAGATGGGATATTCATCCTAACCCAGGACCAGGGCAGAAAACAAGCACAGAACCACAAAGTCATGTTCCCGCTACCCCAAATATCCCATCTAAATCTTCCAACTCACTCTATATAGCTCACCTCAATATTCGCAGCATAAATAAAATTGCCCACCTCCATGCTCTCCTGGATGTTCATTCCTTTAATATACTTCGTTTAACAGAAACATGGCTAAAACCCACTGCACAAGATGTTGAAATTATTCCATCTGGGTACAACATCTTCAGACAAGACCGCAAAGTAAAAAAGGAGGGGGGTGTTGCTATCCTCTATAAAGAAGGGCTACAAATATCTATACTAGATATTGGTTCCTCTTCTGAAAACAATGCAAAAATCATTAGCACCAAACTTCAACTTAATCCCAGCAAATCCCTAAATATAATATGTATCTACTTGCCCCCTGGTAACAACATCACCACTCTGGAAGGTATCCTTGCTGAACTCTCCACAAAAGTTCTCCAAGAGACAATAATTTTTGGAGACTTTAATATAGACTGGAAGGACTGTTCTACTGAATCACCATCCTCCCATATTAACCTTAATGGCTTCTCACAAACAATTAACTCCCCAACCAGAATTAATAAACCCAATAACAAAGAATCCATCCTAGACTGGATTCTAATAAATAATCACCAACAACTCTATAATGTAGGGACCCTCCCTGACGATGTAAGTGACTATTCTCTCATTTACATAATCAGGCAATGGTCAAGCTCACAGAACCCAACCATATATAAAACAATAAGAAGCAACAGAAACTTTAACCCCAATAACTTCCAAGCTGAACTAAACAAATGTGATTGGTGACCTATAAAATACCTCCCACTTGACGAAGCAACAAACTACTTTAACTCAAAATTCTTAACAATCCTTAACCACCATGCACAAAAGCGTTCCATCAAAATTAAATCTAAACCCACCCCATGTCTTACAAAGAAAACCAGGCAGAAAATTCAACAGAGAAATAAAGTTTGGGCACTATGGAGAACAACTAAAAACCCTGTAGACCAACAACAATTCAGGCAAAAAAGAAATGAGTCTAAGAAAGCTATACTTGAAGATAAAAAAAACTTTTACTTCCACCTCCAACAGACCAACCAAAATAATCCACAAAAGTTCTGGGCTAGCATAAACAGATTACTTCAACCAGGCCAATCCACAAAACCACCCCCTATAGGATCAAATTCCAACAATCCAAAGCAAACTGCTAATGCTTTTAATTCCTTCTTCACTGAGACCATCCAACCACTTGCTAATCAACTAACAGCCGATAGCTCTGCCCTTCCAACCAATACTACTAACTCTCCCAACTCTAAACCTGTAACCTGTCCCAACTTCCCTCATCTTCAACCTCTTAATTAAACTAAAACCTACTACCCCCTCAGCTGACCAGCTAACTGCTGAATACCTGCAAAAGGCAGCCAAAGTCATAGCTTATCCTGTATCATTGCTCATAAATAGAACCATACAAGAAAGCACTATTCCCACCATCTGGAAAATCTCCTACATTATCCCCCTACACAAGGGCGTAAACTCCAGAGAATATTCTTAACTATCGTCCCATAGCTCTACTTTCCCCATTAGCTAAAATAATGGAAAAGTGCATACACAGACAGTTACTAGACCACCTACTCCAGAACAATTTACTGGCCAAATCTCAACATGGCTTCAGGCCTTTCCACAGTACAACAACTGCATTCCTATCCTTCACTGACAGCATCAATAAAAACCATAATAACAATCTTCTCTCTTCAGCACTTTTCATCGACCTTTCAGAAGCATTCGACATGGTCAGCCACCACTTCTCAATATTCTAAAATCCTTCTCTCTGGACACAAAGACTATCAAATGGTTCCAGTCCAACCTTGATAATAGCATGCAGTGCTGTGGGACAACAGCCTCTCACCCCATCTCCCAGTTACCCTAGGTGTTCCTCAGGGCTCTATATTGGGCCCCCTCCTTTTCTCAATATTTATCAATGACCTCAACCTAGCTATTCCTTTAACTAACTGTGTACAATACGCAGATGATTCAACAATAATCTGCTCAGCTAAATCTCAATCCCAACTACAGACTCTAATTCAGACAATGTTCAATAAAACAGAAAATTGATTTCTATAACAATGTCTCCTCTTGAACCCCCCAAAAAACAAACTCCTCCTCTTCACTCCTACCCGTAAATCACTCCCAATGAACTTTTCCATCTTATCCAATAATGGTACACTCATATCTCCTGATCCAACAACTAAACTTCTAGGGGTAACCATTGATAACGTGAACTTTGAAACCCATATCAACAATACCATAAAAACTGTCAACAGGAAACTAGGCTCCCTCTATAGGATAAAACCCTTTCTCTCTCCACTAGCCAGAACCACTATTGCCTATTCCCACCTTATCTCCACACTTCTTTATGCTTCTTCCATATATACTAACTTATCAAAAAATAACCTTAACAAGCTAGCCAATGCTTACAATAGCATTGCCAGATTTGCTACTGCTTCCTCCTTTAGGACCCATCTGCCATAA
Organism: Protopterus annectens; assembly: GCF_019279795.1. Classification (NCBI taxonomy): domain Eukaryota; kingdom Metazoa; phylum Chordata; order Ceratodontiformes; family Protopteridae; genus Protopterus; species Protopterus annectens. Next base: position 1,129,657,418 of record NC_056739.1, read on the forward strand.
CCTGAAACAATTAGACTGGTTAGAGCTTCTGAATCAGATTCACTTTAAACAATTCACTATTGCGCACAAAACCCTTTTCCAACCTACCAATACCCCAATACTTGCTAGTCTCATTACCCAATATAAGAACCTTTCAACTTTATGCTCATCTAATAAACTACTTGTATCAACATGTAAACCTAATAACATGGCAGGAGATGCTCTGTTCTCAAATGCAGCTGGAAAGTATTGGAACCAACTCCCGCATGAACTTACATCACTTTTTCATTTACACTTTTTAAACACAATCTGAAACTCTATCTTAAAACCCATTGGTTATGTCCCTGTACAACTCCAGAATAATCTCATACTATATCCTAAATACCCTCTCTTAAGACCTAATTCCTACTCTATCTGTGACTTTTTAGATCAAGGCCTATCCTTGGCAAAAACATATCTTATCCTAATAGAGATAATTTAAAATACTTAGTTAAATTCTTCTGCATATAATTCTAAAGCATCCTACCTAAGGCAGGCAACAAGTATTGTTTAAACTGTGAGCATTGCTGAACTGTTGAAACTTGAAGTATGCATTTGTTTAACAATTACTTTCTAGTTACTAATGACGTCTTGTACATAAAGTCTAAAATGTCTTATCTAATGCTTGTAACATGTTTTTTGTTTAAACTGTGAATATTCCTGAACTGTTTAAAATTTGTAGTATTTAACTGTATAACAACTAGTACCTGTATGTTAGTAGTCTAGTAATCTCGTGGAGCTTATCTCCCCAGGGCTCTACTGAAAATGGACATAAATCCAGTTAGACTATCCCAGTCAACAAATGTAAAATAAAATAAAATAAAATAAAAATATTGTACACATGCTACAATCTATACTGCTACTTTGACCAGTTCAGGTAATCTGTGCTCCACTGTTATTATACCTACACATACATGTTACTACATTTCTACATAGGATTGTGGGCAGGGGGCACACCTGGCAACTGTACACATTTGCTATGACTGTACTGCCATTTCAGGTACTCCATTTCATTCTGTATATTGACCTATCATGCAGACTAGAGGCATATCAGTGTACTACAATTCTTAGGTTTGATTGACCTACATTTCAGTTTCAGACTTCTTACCTTTCAGAACTAACATCCCACTGCCTGACCTGTTTTAGTCTGTCTGTGTAGGTCTGGAGGGGGGGCTGTTCTCCATAGCCATCAATCAGAGGCCTTAGCACAGGCTTTGTTTCTGTTTGTCTATGCCTGTCCTGCTGGCTGAGACTGTTGTTAGGTATGTGAGCCTCCCTGACTGGCATGTGTGTGTCCTATGGACACAAATTTGGCCCACCACATTTCCTGCAGTGGGTTTTGTCACCTTGTCTAGTACTGGCTACTATGGTGACACAAGTATTTGTTACAGATTTCATGCTGCCACTATAGGTGTCTACTATCTGCTGGCATCCCATTCAGCCACTTGATTCCCTTGCATGCTCACATCCATACCACAGATACAAGTAACAAAGCATACTACTCCATTCAGCAATTGATAGGGAGAGTGACTTACCTTGTGGCTGTTCCAGTATTGAGGATGGTGCTGGAGGGCTGACTATGTTGGATACACATAGTACACTCCCTATAGATGATTAAGCACAGGAAGTGTCATGTTTGGCATCCCTTTTACTGTATGTATGAGTCAGAGAGAGGTGTCATTCCCTGGGTTCCTACCGTGTCAGTGTATGTGCTATGCATTGCCTCCTTGCCAAGGCCTGGGTATACTGGGCATGCCTCCTTCTGCCTACTGGGGAGGGCTCAGGTTGTTCCTCCTCTGAGTCACTCTGTGCCTGTGCAGGCCTTGGCAATGGTGGGGGATGTGTGGCCCTGTCCCATAGTATTCCTGCTGCAGCTGTTTCTGCAGGATCATATTGTGTAGCATGGCACATACGATGACAATTTGGGTACATGTAGCTGGTGAGTACTGAAAGGCTCCACCAGATATGTCCAGGCACTGGAACCGTGTCTTGAACATCCCAAATACAAGCTCTATTATGATTCTGGTCTGTGCGTGTGTCTCATTATGGAGTTCTTGTTTGGGTGTGAGTGCATTTCTGATGGGTGTCATCAGCCACTGCTCCAGTGCATAACCAGCATCCCCCACTAGGTGGCCATAAGGGATTTCCCCCACTGGCAAATCTCTGGTACAGCTGCGTCATATGCCAGATGTGAGAGTCATGATAGCTTCCAGGGCAGCCAGCACACACATTCATTATAATGCCCTGCGCATCGCACACAACCTGGCAGTTGATGGAGGGGAAGCCCTTGCGGTTGATGTAGACCTTACCCCGCTCATCAGGTGGTGCTTTCATGTGTATGTGTGTGCAGTCTATAGCACCCACTACCTCAGGGTATTCTTCTATTTGGTGGAAGAGATGCATATTGCTGGTCAACGCCTCACAGCTGTTGTGGAAATATACGTGCTCACCAGCATGTGCTGACATGGCATCCAAGAATTGGTGGAGTATCCCGGATGCTGATGCCTGTAAGAACCCCATGATATCCCAGGATGGCCTTTAGAAGGTACCTGTGGCTAGTATTCTTAGGCCTATAAATACCTTGGTATCCACTGGAATGGGTTCCCCTCTGTTGGTTCTGTGTGTGAGGCATGGCCAGCACAGCTAGCAATTTGCTGTAGGAGGTCCCTGTCCACCCTATAGCACTCCACTATCTCCAGCCCATGTAGCCCCTGGTAGGTTACCCTGGGACTGTACACTCTTCTCCTTCTCCTCACTGTGGGTTGGTCGTCAGCATTCTCATCCTCACCACCCTCAGTTTCTTCCACATGTTGATTTATGAGAGCTAATGCAGCCCTAACATTTTGTTGGTTTTGTTTGGTAAAATTTCCCCGCTTGTATACACCGGTGGTGTAGAATTTATGGAAAAAAACAGAGGGAAAGGTGTTTACATAGTTTATGGTAGTGTGCTTGGCTGGGCTGCTGCTTGTGTAATTGGCTGATTCTGATATATTTCACCTGCCAGCTATGCTAGTTCTCCTTGATTACCTTCCTACTGCTGTTTTCCCTTCCCATTGCCTTCCTGTTTAAGCCCAGGGGTGCACTGCACTAGTACAGTGCTCAGATGTGCACAGAGCTGTTATTTCCCGGTTTACTTTTTTTTCCTTTAAAACACAGTGCGCAGCATGCACGACCACTTAGGCAATGTAAAGAGTGCTTGGCAGCTTCAGACACACCCCCTTGCTTAGCTCTGCTAAGCTAAGGGCAAACCTGAGCCACAGGGTTCCAGTAAGCTTACAGTATGCCTGACATACCCCTCTATGATGTCAGCTAGCTCTTAGGCTTGTACCATGGTCTTCCTGCACCTACATGGTTGGGTGTATGCTAGCCATGAGGGGGAATCTGGGATTCAGTATCATTCCCCTCATTTGCATAGGACTGCCTGCTAATGCCTAGTTACAAGTCTGACACTGAGCCTTCCCCCTTAGCAACCACTATTCACTGGCCATGTTGTCTTCTGTCTACCATTGAGTATAATGGCAAAATTGTGATTTTGGATAGAATGCTTTTTTCTAGGTTTTTTTTTTTATTATTTTCAGCCCAAATCTGTTTGCGCGCTGCTGCCCCCTATGCTTAAACAGCTGAAATCGGCCAAAAAAAAAAATCTTTTTTTATTTTTGCAACTGTTTTCCATACCAATGGCCATATATTTGGCCATTGGCATGCTTTACATGTTATATACACCCTTTATTTGGAGCTGTCATGGCTCCATTTTGTTGTTTGCAGAAATGCACTAGGTTACAATGTATTATTATGTACTATTTACAAAATGTACATATTTACAGACATGTATATACGCATTTCTATTTCTTATTATTTATCATTTTTCTTATAACATCTTCATTGCTATTCTTCCATAATTTACCCCACTCCTTGTGCAAACATAATATAATTTTTCACAATATATCTGCCAAAATCCATTTTTCTTTAAACAAAATTTCATTCACTCGTTCATTCCAAATAACCCATATTATAAAAAATAAGTTCTTAGCTACCCTTCTAGCATATTCTTACTTCTTGTTCTTATAATGTTCATACATAATCATATTCCATATGTATTGCTTATGTCATTAATATTCTCAAAAACATTTTCTTCACACAACTTTTCCAGAATTTTCACTGCTCTTTAGCATTTCAAAAACACATGCTTTGTTGTCTCTTCCTCCCCACAAAAGAAACATACTTGTTCAACTTTCTTTTTATATGATAAGTTCCCCTTTGCTGGTAAGTTATTTATTAGCAGTCTGCACAGTAGATCCTGACACTCTATTATCTTGGTACACCACTTTTTCCTGACTTTAATGGGTTTAATCACTTCTTCTGGTAAATTCCATTTACATAATAATACTTTATCACATTGTTATACCAAATCATTCTTTCTCTATAGCATACATTTTTTTCAGTGTTAGTATTTTTCTTGATAACTTTTACATTTTTCATTTACATATTATTTTTCTCTTTTTCCCATTTTCATCTCTAAGAATTTTTGTACTTGTATTTAAACATTCTCACTTTTAATTTTTCATTATCTTTCTTTAACCACTTCATTTCTCTATACAAGTTTAAAGAAGCAGAGTATTCAAGCAGATTTAGTAAGCCCAATCCCCCTTCATCCTCACTCATATACAACACATCTCTTTTCACTGGGTTTAACCTTGAACCCCATATGAAATAAAATGCCAACTGCACAATTTTCTTTTCATATTTTCTTGAGATCATATAACCAGTTGACATAGATGTTATGTTTCCCATTAATACAAAATTCACCAGATAAACTTTTTTCTGAATGTTAATCTATACATCCTCCATAGAAGACATATTCCTTTCATTTCTTTTATCAGCACTTCCATTGCATCATAATGACATCATTTTTCTCAAATTTTATCACTAGCAAGGATACCTCATTCATTCAAAAATACATCCCCCCAATTTTTACCACATGACGCAAACCATTGTTTTTATCTTTATTTAAGATGATTCCCATTTCCTTTAAACATCCATTCAAACAAACCAATACTTCCTACAACCATAGTTTGTGCCTAGCAATTATAACTATATTGTCTGCATATGTCAAAACTACTGGATTCACCGGGTCTATATCACTTCATTGAACTGACATTTCAGCAAACGGCATTTCATTGGCAATGCCATTCATCGAAATCTGCTCTTGTTGGGGGCTGTGCCCCACACACCCTCCACTAATTTTATATATATATATATATATATATATATATATATATATATATATATATATATATATATATATATATATATACCAGCTCCGAGATCACACTACTACTGATCCTCACTGTACCATGATTTCAATATGAACAGTTCAATGAACTGCATGTTCGATGTAAGTGAACCAAAAATGCCATTCACTGAACTGAATTTTTGCTGAAATGATATAAACCCAGAATCACCACCTTCATTTGCAACATATATCTAGCATCCTTCATTTATAAACTATTTCAGTCACTATTGCATTCATTACCTGTGCAAACAACAGTCCATTCATGGGACATCCTTGTCTTATACTACACTTCATGCATATTTCTTTACTCAGCCACCCATTCACTAACAATCTCACTCTATTGTTTTGATATACTAATAAACGCACTGCCCTAATTCTATTAGCTACTCCATGTTTATATATTATATATTTATTGGCTATTCCATAACATCACACAAAGCATCATGTCCTACTGTATCAAACGCCTTGCTAATATTACCTACCATAAGTTTCACATCCTTCCTTTTATTTATAATATCATCCACAATTTCACTCACAACCAACAATTCATGACATCCCTTCTCTTTTATACCATATATACTTTCTTGCATAATATCCCTCATCGTTCCTAACATTCTCCTCTGTGTTATTCTTGTAAAGAGTTTTATAATCTGTGTTATTTAGTGTGGTGGGTCTCCAGTTTTTTATTTCATTATTCTCATTTTTCCTACATATAATTTGTAATACCCCACTACATAATACTTCATAAACAAACCCTTCTTTCAACCATTCATTCAGTACATTTATAAAATACTGTCTTTGCCAAGCCACTATTTGCTTGTACATTCCATACCCCATAACATCAAGGCCTGATACTGAATCCTAAGTACTTCAGCCAATTTACTAATAGTATTTTTTCAAATGTTTCCTTAACTCATTCTGAATATTTTTTCTTTTACTTTCTGTTCGCGGTAGTGGTGCTGCAGTAGCGTTGTCACCTTGCAGTAAGATGCTGTCTGGTTCGATTCTCAGTTAGAGCGTCTTCTGTGTGGAGACATGCGTGAATGGGCATACCTTCATTGAAGGTTGTGCGCCAGGGCTGGTAACTCGACACGTTAAACTCAGCTACCAATCATTAGCCGACTGGAATTCTGCTGTGGCGACCCCTAACCGGGAAAAGACACAACAACTTTCTTATTTTCTTTCTTTTTACTCTTATATATATTTTCCAAATGCTGAACTGAAATACTCATAATTTCCTCTTGCAACCTTTTGAACTCCCTTTTACATTTTTCATTTCCTTCGTTATATTAAATACTCCTTTACTATTGTATCCAAATATAGAGGTACAACCTCCATTCTCCCTTGTAAATAATAGTTCTGCCTAAACAGCAATGCCTTAATTTTTTCTTGGTTTATTTAATATAGCTCTTTTTCCATATCATAATACTCTTTTGTATGTCTGTAAATTCTGTAATACATTTCTATACATTTTCTCATGCTTCAGTTTCTTTTCCTTTCTTATATCATTCTGCCAATGAAAAACACTTTCTAAACAAATGAAGATAACACAGAAGTGGCACAGAGTTCCCTTCAGACAATAAAGACCTGTCACCAAACCATCCAAATGTTCAAAAGTTAATTTATTCAGTGGATTTAGCGCTTTCATCCACCATAACATAGAGTTCGTCAGACTCATTATAGTATTAACTTAGCTGAAAAAAAAAACTTTTTATACTTCTTTTTAAATTCACTCCACCATTCAGATCAGTTTTTATAGAAGTCATTCATGGTTAAATGATCCCCAAATAACTGCAATACTTCCCACTCTCCAATTTTATCCCATAATTTCTCATTTATACTTTTTATTCCCTTTCTTCCATCTCCTCCATCCATATTACTAAATGGTCTGAACAACACGTCCCAACTCTTATCGCCATCTGCTACTCCCAGACCTTCAGATAATACAAAATAATCAGTTTCAGATCCAAGTGCCACCCTCTATAAGTCCACTGACTTTTGTTCAACACAATTAATTTAACATATTTTATCAATTCCTGCATTTTTACATCTTTCCCTTTTTTTCACATTTCCCCTTAAATTACAATTAAAGTACCCTGCAATTATAATTTTCACGTTAGCCACCACACAGACTAATATTTGTTGAAACAGATTATCTCTTTCTTTGTCAGTTATATATACATATAATGCTATAATTCTAGAAATACGTTCTCTCCAGCTCACATCCACCATTTTTTTTGTTTGTTTGTTTGTTTGGTCTTTCTTCACTTGTCAGGAATTGTACATCCTCTTAAAGAATAGCATCCATATTACATTTAGCACACCATTCCAGTATCCCTTTCCTTCTTACAGTCTTAATACATTGTTCACATTCACTGAAAGCATTCTAAATTTGCTGATTTTCCTTCTTTTATGTTTAGAGGAAATATGTTTTAAATTTTCATTTTCTTATTTTCATGCTTTCTCCAGTTTAATTTTTCCCTGGGTTTAAGTACAAATAATCCTTGATCTTCAGAATCTGATTTTTCACTGGCTAGAACTTCAAAACCTCATTGGTATCAATTCTTTCTCCTGACCTCTCTTCCTACAAGTACTCTTTCCTCATTTTTGTCCTCCATATTTTTTCTTCTTCTACAGCTTCTTCTTCACCTATTTCACCCTCCCCCACCCACCCCCTTGTTGACCTTCCCCATGTATGTTTTCTTCCATTTTCCCTTCTTTTCTCATTATTTACTCTTTGCTCTTGACAATCCATCCTAAACAGTTCATTTATATACAACATTCTTTCAGGCATACACCTTCTTGTTGTATGCCCTTTCTCCCCACATTGGTTGCATTGTACCTTGTCACACTCTATACTGAAATGAGATCAGTCCGCATGAACGAAATATGATTTAGGCTGGTCAGCATATCTTAATGTCCCTGTATGACCAGCCACAAAAATAACAATTGGCAGGGTTTCTCCATGTTTTTTTTACATTTCAAACCAACTTCCAACCCCACCCTCCCATTCCATTAGTTTCTATCATCTCTTTCACAATATTACCAACAATTTCACACAAACTCTGCATGCATTTTTAACATTGTCTTCTTCCAGCTCATCAGTTCTAATCTGCAAAGTAAATTTTTTTTAACATTTAAGTTACCAAAAACAAGTAATGTCCTTTTTGATTAAACAGTTCCAGAAATTTCATCATCAGTCCATCAATTTCAAATATTTAGTCACAAAAATTTTCTGCTGCAACACATGAAAAAGACCAAATTCCTTGAGCTTTCAATCCCAGAACAGTTATCAAACTGTACCATACATAATATCTGCCTGTTGCAGAGCCATTTTTTGTTCTTATTCTCACAATTGGTCTTCTTTTTAAAAACAGTTTTAATTACAGTTTGTTGCTGCTCTCCTTTTTTCCCTGATGTCACAACTATTACATTTTAGTTGCTATGTTATCTGCTACCACAAAACCAGATGCCTTCTCAGTTTATTGCTGCTTTCCTCTTTTACTTTCTCTCACTTTTTCTGCATTCTCTGCAGAAATATCAGTTGGTTCCTCTTCCACATTACCATCCTCAGCACTTCTGAAAATGTTATCTGCCACCTCACCCAATGAAACATCACAATTGTCACCTACATCATCCTTCTCAGTTATTTTTAACAGAACATCATCTGCAAACCCTCCTGACACCAGTTCTGTTATCTGCACCACTTCAGCAGACCCACTTACTTCCTTCTCCGTGGAGACAACTAAATGCTTCTCATTTGTAACATCCACCACACAGAAATCTTTATTTACATTCTGAAGCTCGATACTGAATATATTTTTTCTCCAAATTCTCACTTTGCACCTCCAAACTCTCCGTAACTTTTCTCTCCTCCTCCATGCTCCTATTTCCATTAGGCCTTTTCCTTGCTGCTGTAGGAGCCCTCTGGCACCATCTAGCAGCTCCAAACAGTACAGAAAGTTCCCTGATGTCCTGAACAAATTTCCCCCAGTAGTATAAACACCACCTCAGTTCTCCCTTGAAAAGAAGCCTCTAGCCTAGTGGGACTAACCTGGTCAACAAAAGATAAATAAATAAATTATTCAGAAAATGTGTGTTAATGCAAAACTTCTTATTCTATGCACTTTTTTAGTGAACTAGAGCAATATTTAAACATTCCTTGAGATTCATTAATGCCTTCACTAAGTGTACACTCTTCTAAGAGAACAGACAACACAAGCATAACTTTCACCTTCTTCCTTATAAGTTTAGTTTTCCTACTGATTTTCTTGCAGCCTTAAATATCAAGGGGGATTCATAAATGTCACCACAAGGTGTTGACTACACATCTTCTTCTTCTTCTTCTTTTGGCTTTTTCCCAGTTAGGGGTCACCACAGAGGATCACTCATCCGCTCATGATTGGCAGTGGAGTTTTACGGTGCCGAGGTGCCAGCCTGGTGTCCAACCTTCCACAGAAGGCACACACACACACACACACACACACACACACACACACACACACACACACACACACACACACACACACACACATACATGCACAACCTAGGGCCAATTTGGAGTGTCCAATCCACCTACAGCATGTCTTTGGGATATGTCAATAGTGGACTCTGCAAAGGTCACCAAGGCATTGATGGTATATAATTGCCTACATAGCCTACCCTTGGTTAGGAATATACTGTCCATAAACCAGATTTGTGCACTACACAGATCATGCAGATTCCCTTCTGTGCTAAACCCTAGCACATGTGTATTTGTGTGGATGTCTGCCCTCCGTGCTTGGAGAAATGTGCCATGTTTCAGTGTACACATGGTTGTGTTAACCACACTAAGAGTAATAGCCACAACTTTGTATGTCCGCAACTTCCGTTGCCTAACCCTATTGATCTGCTGGAGCATGGACCTCCTGGATGGCAATGACATTAGTGTATCTGCAGATGTATGACTGACATCATCCACCAGTAATGCTGGAGTGCCCGTACTGCACCTTGCACTCTCCTTTAGGCTATGACAAGCCCGGTACTTCTCCACTTCAGCTACATTGGGGGCATGCAGGTGACCAATTGACTTCACTAGACGTTCCCCGCCCACCTCAGTCTCCGTGATAGTCCTGCCCCTAATTTCAGTGTAAACTTACTTTTACATCACCAGTATGTTTTCTTTCCATTGGTTTTCTCTGCATTGTACAAATACCCATCCAATTCTAACATGCCTGACCTCTTCTGAGACATGACACATTCGTATAGTGACCCTAGGACTCTGGGAGTGGATGGGGAGGTGGCGGCAGCCATGTTGCTATTCAGTCAGAGCATAGCACACAGGGGGCAGATGTGGAATCCTTCAACAGTGTTGCATGTACTATTTCTACATTACACTCTCATGGGGATATCTGCAACTGTATGCATGTCTGTTTTGTATGACTTTTTCTGTGGGACACATTATTTCTTGTTATCCTGCTGACTACACATACACGTACTGTAATCTGTCTGTTACTAGAAAGCCAAAAAACTGTGATAAGGATGTTCTTGAATACAGACCATTTACACTTAGTATACACTTTGTGTAGGCATTAATGAATGTGGCCTTTTGTCTCTGATTTGGAGACTGTTCCACCATTAGTTTTGGCCTTCTCCAGAATTCTTGAACAAAGAAGGTGAGGGATATACTCAAGACTAAAGAGGGAAAGCACAATGTGTTTTCTGGTTCCAGCATAATTCAGCACTTTATTGACCATTTCTTAGACTTTCTATGGGCGGCCATGGTGGTGCAGCGGTTAGCATTGCCGACTCACAGCAAGAGGTTCTCCGGTTCGATCCGTGGCTGGGGCGCCTTCTGTGTGGAGTCTGCATGTCCTCCCTGTGGTTGCGTGGGTTTCCTCCGGGTTCTCCGGTTTCCTCCCACATCCCAAAGACATGTTGTAGGTGGACTGGACACTCTAAATTAGCCCTAGGTGTGAGTTTGTGCATGTGTGTGCCTTCTGTGGAAGGTTGGGCACCAGGCTGGCAACTCGACACCGTAAAACTCCACTGCCAATCATGAGTGGACAGTTGATCCACTGTGGCGACCCCTAATTGGGAAAAAGCTAAAAGAAGAAGGTTGTCCATTTCTTAGACTTTCTACATAAAAAAAAAATTAGTATCTTGAAAGTAAAGCAAGTGCATTACTAAATATCATGGAACTCTTGCCTCATCCAGATTGCCCCTTCCTATGAGATATCAGAGGAAAAATAAATAGTTGTCAATCACTGACCTTCTAATAGGTAAAGACATGAAATTCATCTTGATGCTTCCTTTCACAGCAAATTAAATTTATTAATTAGAATTTTACCTTGCTAAATACAGAAGAACTGGAAGTGTTGCTGCAGAATCAATGGATGGTCAGAGCATGAGACAATATTAAAGTCCATAATATCCTTTCATGGCTCTCTGTTGAAAGCTTACACACTAGGAAAAGAAATGAAAAGACAGACACATAGCACAATTTTTGTTAAACTTTTATTACATGATACAGTGGTGCTGCAGTAGCGTTGTCACCTCACAGTAAGACGCTGTCCGGTTCGATTCTCAGCTAGAGCGTCTCCTGCGTGGAGACATGCGTGAATGGGCATACCTTCGTTGATGGTTGTGCATCAG
>NC_056739.1:1129674361-1129681861 GCF_019279795.1 Protopterus annectens
ACTTGCACTATAACCCCCATCATGCAATGGCTCCCCATTAAGTCTCTTCAATGTTTTCCCCTACTACCTAAGGACCCCCTTCTCAAAACACTTACTGCTCCTTCCCAAGAACTAAGCCACATAAAGAAGTAAATAAATGTTTACTGTTTCACTTCTAATTAATCCTGATAAGTCTCATTCATTTACTTAGAGCAAATATAAAAAGTCCAAGCTCATACTCATAATTTACATTTGTCTCATTTATCATTTACTGCTTTTAGCTTTCCAGGTTTGAGCAAAATTATTTGTTAAACTAGGTGTTTTTAAGTCGAAATTACTGCAAAACTAATCAGTCAATTTGTAAGGTTATTTGATGTCCATAAACATTTAAGTTTGTTAATTGATGACGTCACATGATTTTTGACTATATAACAAAGTTTCTAAACATAGTCTTTGTCTGATGACGTTCATCCGGAATGTAAGCGTTTGCTTTTATTTTATATACAGTTTCTCCAAGGCTGGATGTGATTCCATTATGCTGGCTCTATTTTGTTTAAGTATTTTTGATATTTTCTACATGGAAGCCACTTTTACTTGCATGACAATACACTAGTTTTCCTTAAAATGTATTTTCTTTCTTGAATGAATAAAAAAATCAGCCCGTCTAGTTATAACATGTTGGATAGGTTATCTTGCTACAATCATCTACATTTCCATTTCCTATTTATCCCAGTTTTTTTTGGAATAACTCAGTAGACTTTGTCTCTACAATTCAGTCTGGAGATACTTTCCATAAGTTAACAATGGTCTGTGTAACAAAATGCATCTTCCCATCCAGGGAAGTGCTTGTTCCCATTAACTACTGACTTTTCTTGTCTTACTCTTTTGTTAAACTTTCAAAGAAATTCCTTCAACCTTCCCTAAAATGTTATGTACTCATATCTCTACTGCCTCTTCTTTACACACAATGAAGACTCCCATTTCTCTTTTCTTCTGCTGGAAAACTTTTTTCCCCACTGACTTCATTCTTTTTCGTCACTTTTCCCCTTATAACTTTCAATAATCCCATATCTTTTCCTTAAATCCACTCCTAAAACTACAAAGATTATTCTAAATGTGTCCTCACTGCTGCACGATACAGAGGCATCAATAATTTATTTTCTATTGAATCAGATCTCCAAAGAATACATTTTACTTGCCGTTCTTGCAGATTTATACAGTTGTTTATGATAATAAATTTAAATGTTGTAAGGACCTTAAGATCTTTCTTTCAATTTTTTTTTCTGTTGTCCTATAGTTCCACGTCTCCCTTGGGATACTGCACATTAAGTTTATCGTTACCCAAATGATGTAATCTGCATCTACTTCCATTAAAACTCAAATGCCATTTTGTTGTCTGCAGTCTGGTAACCTTTGTGCATAGTATCAGTAAAAATACCATGAACACACACTAAATAAGAGGTATTTTTTGACACTAGCATTCTCTCTACAAGCATGTATAATTTAGCTTCCATCTATGCAGTATTTTTCTTCCCATTCTGAATCTTTTAAATTTTTGTAATAATCACCTGTGTGCCATAAACTCAAATATTTGAATCATATTTACAGTAACTACTATTATAAACATGCTCCAATACATTCCCAAGTAAATTGGTCATACATCTACAGACATTTTGATTGCCAGATCTTTATTTTCTTAAATTATTGTAATTTGTTACCCTGTTAAGTGTGATGTTATAAGAAAGCAACTAGTGTTTTTCTAATAACTTTCTCCACAAAGGTAGTCTTAAACTACAAAATATTTTTTTTTTATATTTTTCTTACTTTCCTCTGTACATAAAGGTGTCATACATGCATTCTCCATTCATCAGATATTTCTGTTTTCGATGCTTATCTACCAATACTTTGGTCAAGTTCCTTGAACCCTAGGTTGCAACCAGTCTGGCCTCTCCACATTATCCTCTTATTTTTCTTAAAATTAACAAATTGTCCTTTACTCTTCCTCCTCAGTTCTAATATCAATTCACTGTTCCACTTGTCACAAACACATTCACAAAAAGTCACTCACTCTACTTTCCTTCTGTTTTTACCAACAGCGTTATATTCCTTTAAACCCCCCATTAGCATTTTGTCTCTTGAATCCCCAATTCCATTTTTATTTAAACTAAGTCAATTTCTTTCATCCTCTTTTCCACACTATATTGAAACAGCGAGTTATTTTGATACCTTCTGCAGGTCTCTTCAATTTTTTCCTTTGCTGCCTTCACTACTTGTTTTGCCTTTCTGCAGCATGTTTTGTGCTGTGTCTTCTCCACTGCACCATTTCCTCACATCCAGTTCTTGTTTGCTTTTAATTTATCTCTTACTGAAATTATTTTATTTTTCTTCAGCCTCAGGGGCACTTTCTATTTACTTTTTACTTTTTCCTCTGCCCTTGATTCATATGTTTACAGTACTCCTTTCTTGAAACACTTCTACAATAAAAATACATTGTCTAAGAGAACAAATAAGAATCATAGAAGTCACACTGAAAACAAAAGACCAGTGTAGAAAATACAAAGAACCTTTATTAAAGCAGTGAAGATTTCATCATACAGGATTTGACTGAACTCCTGAAGCTAATTGCAAAATTCAAGCACCTTGATGACATCATAAACTTTCAGTTAAAGTGATGTATCCTTATCTGCATGCTCCTTTGTTGCCCTGAGTTTAGTATATGGATAAAATCCATCTGTTGTGCCAGATGTTCATGTGGCAACTAGCTTGATTTGCCGTTGGGCTTCAAATACAAACAACTGCATGAGTTTCCACAGCAGTATCCTTTTTAAATAAAGTAGAACCTGCCTCTCCATTGACCTACTCTCTTCTGCAATGTATTCATGTTTCTTTATTACCGATATAAATATTTTCAACAGTATTATTGTTTCAATACATTCATCTTCTTTAATTGACTTATTGAAATGCATAGTTAAACCTGTATCCTACAATCTGATTTTTTTTTTATGCAAAAGTATTTCCTGAATATAACTCCATGTCTAATGATGCTTCCCATTCCCCCCTTATATTCAAGTTGAAAGTAAACATCTTGGGAATAAATAATTCATTTCCTCCAATGCTAAAAATGAAGCGTATTCCTGACAAAAAAGTTATATTTTAATAAAAATCCCTTAGAACTTTGTAACTGTTGTTGGATTTTTCGCCTCATGCTGCCACTGAGAACTGGCCACAACCCAATTTGAAAATCCAGTAATCAATGCATAAATAAATACATAAATAAAAACATGCAAACATACATAAATTAATTTTCTTTAAAATTTGAAATCCCTTTTCAAAGAGAATTGACTAAACATTTTATTGTGTTTTCTGTTTTTCCTTTCTACTTATTACTAATGGTACAGATAACATTTCAGCAGAACATCCAGGTACTCTTTTTGACATCTTCTAGTCCTGTTAGCTGTTATTGTGTTAAAATCCACTGTTAACTCTGTGTGACTTCATTCTAAGCATTTGTTAGTTTAACCATTGAAAATGAATTTATTACTGCTTGGTCCTTCATATCACTTTTCAGAATATGTTTTATCTGCTTGATTACTGACTGTCCAATTGCTAATACTTTTTTTTTCTTTAAGTGCAATTTGTTTTTGCCTGTGTCATGCTGAGGGAGCAGATCACTTGTCAAGCTGAGTGAAGACCAGAGCTAGGAGGAATTTCCAAGCTTAGGGGGAGGTAGAAAGATAGCTGAGAAGGCTCCCTAGGGTGCAGGTTGGGCTTATCCTCACAAGGCATATCTTATTTCCTGCCCAGTTTCACAGAGGTTATGGTGGCATGCGAGGCATTAGGGTCATGAAAACGTCTGACGTGCACAGGATGATGCAGCAGGTGGTCATGAAAACGTCTGACATGTGCAGAGGATGATGCAGCAGGCACTCATTGCATTTCACTTGCAGGACACCGCTCTCCTTTCCTCTAACTGCTATGCTGGAGGCCCCATCTAAGGGACAGCACCAGACTAAGCCACCTTCCACCCTCCCTTCCTTCCTGCTGGCAGTCCCAAAACTTACTGGTCAATCACAACTGGATGGCTGCCTGCCATCAGATGGTCAAAGTCATCATACCAGAATCCCAAAAAGGAGCAATTTCTTTTTCCTTTTATATCTCTGCAGTCCCTGTGTCATGACCCTCTTCAACATAGTCTGCCACAATAACTAATGCGTCACTTTCTGAACTGTTTTCCTTACAAACTATTGGTACAGTTTACACAATCTGTGATGCATCTTTTATTTTTTTTAATAAAAAAAGGATTAAGATAAAAATAACCACCCATACCAGTTTTGCTAAGCAGCACAATAAATAAATTAGATTAAATATCCCACACTGTGACATAAAGGGATGAAGGCCTGACTATGAGCCTGATGCCTTGAGTTTGACTTATGGCCCAGGTGCTAAAGGCTGTGTAGGAGAAAGTGGGACTGAACAAATTAACTAGCCTGCCCATACTGGAGTGAGGTAAATGGTGTTCTCTGTTAACTAGCCTGTCTACACTGGAGTGAGGTAAATAGTGTTCCCAGTCAGACAAATTGCTCGTATGCAAGTAAAGGCTTGAATAACAAAAATAGCCATAGGACAAGAAGATGTGACTTGGTGTTTCCAGGCAATGATGGTAACTATTGTAGTCGTTTGTCTAGGAGCATGCATGCACAAAGGTAATGCAAAAAGATGCCCCTCTGTGATGGGGGTGTTTATATCAGCAGCAAAAGGAATGGGGTAAGGGACTTAACCACAATCCCCTTGTTCACTACCTGTGTGATCAGCAGACAACACAGTAGAAACAATATAAAAAATAAATTATTCGGATAACACAGTATTTCATTTGAGGAGACATATGTTTCCTTGGCAGTATCACTATCCATTAAATGAGAGGAGATCTGCAGAAATTGGAATCTGTCTCTGTGATGATGTATTTGTTTGCAAATATGCAGATAACCCCCTTAAGTCTTGTTTAGCTTTTACCCTCCACCTTGAAAGAAGGAAGTTATCCAACCGTCTTCATTCTGTAAACTCTCCTGGACAACAATCCCTCAAAGTTAGTTTCTCAGAACTCTCCCTTAAAACTCACCTTATATACATGAGTGTAGATACTGATACCACATCATTCATGCTTGCCCTTTTGTAACTCTGTCTTTACCTTTCATTTGATTTAATATTAAGGCTCTCAGTTCTACCAAAGTAGTTTTATTCATAGACTTCCATTTTTGTCATTACCTTTTTAACAAGTAAGAGAATTACTGAATTGTTAAAATTTATGTTGAAGATACTGAGCATCTCAAATAACCTGCATAAAATGGAGTGCTGGTTGAAGTTGTGCATCTATATCAAAAACTGTGCTTAGTATCCTTTGACCCCCTACTTTAAAGGATACTACTTTGGGGCAAGTCCAAGGAACATGTAGTAAGTCACCATTTTCCCCTTCCAAAACCTCCAGCATTCACTATTCACACTGGGAAATCTTTTGAAGGCCTTGTTTAATAATATTGATGCAAACATTTGCATGCAACGATATATAACTTGTGGAACTTCATAGCACACCTTTGTAATGAGTATATGTTTTCCCACTCTTTCTTTGTTCACTGGATGTTTAAGAGTCTTTCCAACTGTCGCTGTGACCCAACTTTATTGTGTATGTAAGCTCGAACAGCACCCCTTACCCTGACCTACCAACTTTTTTTCTGGCACTTGAACATCCCTAGCTTTCTGCACCCACTCAACTAACAACAGATTTTCTGTTACGTGTTTCCCTTGCTTTCCTTTCTTTTCACAACATGATTGAATCCCTTGTAACATATCTTATCACTCTCCAGTACCTTCAGCTTTGCCTGAGCTCCTGCCCATGTTATTACTCTGCCCATCTTTCTTAATTGGTGACAATACTTCATCTCCAAGTCCTTTCTCTTCTATTACCAAATCAGATTTCCCTGCTACCACTCTTTCAACACTGAAATGACTGGCAAATCCTCAAACCAGCCTTGACATTTTCATCTCAAAGCCACCTTCTAAATTAGTTTTTCTTATTTCAAGATGCAAAACACCTTGTCCACCTTCTCTTGGGGATATTCCACCAGTCCAGTATATCTAAGTTCCTGCAACTCGATAGTACCTCATTTAACATAATTTTCCAACATGAGTTATGATGTATGGATATACACAAGTAATTTATTTTCAACTCTATGGCTTAAAAATAAAACTCATCCCCATACAACTTCCAAACCTTCAGTTTGTTGCAGTAACACCAACTTATCTCAACAAATCTGAGGATGCTCATCCACCCAATGTCAATCATTTCTTTAAATAATACAAATTTTTGGAGGGGGAGATAGCATAACACTACATTGCCTATATACAAAAGCTGTGATAATACAAACATTTACAGGGCTTGTATTCCCTGGTCTAATTTTAGCAATAATGTTTTCCATTCCTAAAAAAATTATTTTCATTTTATAAGAAAGATCTTCACTGGAAGTTTTAGCTATCAAGGCTAATATATCTGAGACTCATATTCCTATGTATTTTAGCTGGTTATTAAGCTAAATATATCAATAATCAAGTTTTAAATCCTCAGAATTTATACCTAGATATCAAAGTGATCTTATCAAACATGGAAAAGAGGTTCCAAATACCCCTCTGCAGCTCAATTTGCAAAGTCATATTTCAAGTTTTTGTCTTCCCCCAAATGCACACCTGTAGCACTGGTTATATAATAAATATTTCTGGGAGTTAAAGGTATACTGTAAAAAGCAAAGAGAAAAGTGGATACCCTTAATGGATGCTTTGTAAGACAGAATGAATTTGACAGCACTGTATCAATCTTGATTCAAGTCAAGGAACCCTTGCAAATCCTCTACACATAAATCTTACATTCTCCTGGAAAACCTCTAAAGCTTCAAATAAAAAGAACCTTTTAAACTCCTCAAATTGGCACCCAGGCTCAGTCATGAAATGGAGATTTCATAGAATGTTTGTATCCTTTACAATTTTTATGGTTTAAATAACTTTATCAAATGCCTGTCAACCCTTTCAAAGCCTGCATTAGTCCATATGAATCACCTTCGAAATCAGTTTAGCAACCTACTTAGCTAACACCAAAAATGCCAAAGGAAACAAGGAACCAAACCAAGAAAAACAAGCTTCAGGCTGGGAAAACAATCCAAAGTAATCCAAAAAGTAACTGGAATAAATACCAGTGGAACTTGTAAAAAAAAAAAAAAAAAAAAGCTTAGCTAACAACTAACAGCTCCATAAATACTTCATACTGATGGTTTCCATAAATAATAAGACAAACAACGTTCTCAGTAGAAAAACCACTTTAATGTGAGGAGCAAAGCTTTCGGATAAAATCCTTTATCAATACTGAAAATACAAATGCAAATGCAGAGTATATATAGGTCTAAAAAAGTCAGTAAGAGGCTGTTTAGGTACAATGTAACTGCTACTTGTGTTACCACCCACGTGGTTTACCTCGCTACC